>NC_060177.1:58717112-58764612 GCF_021184085.1 Oncorhynchus gorbuscha | reverse complement strand
AAAGGTAGACGTGGGGAGGTTAAAGTCGCCCAGAACTGTGAGAGGTGAGCCGTCCTCAGGAAAGGAGCTTATCAAGGCATCAAGCTCATTGATGAACTCTCCGAGGGAACCTGGAGGGCGATAAATGATAAGGATGTTAAGCTTGAAAGGGCTAGTAACTGTGACAGCATGGAATTCAAAGGAGGCGATAGACAGATGGGTAAGGGGAGAAAGAGAGAATGACCACTTGGGAGAGATGAGGATCCCGGTGCCACCACCCCGCTGACCAGACGCTCTCGGGTGTGCGAGAACACGTGGGCGGACGAAGAGAGAGCAGTAGGAGTAGCAGTGTTGTCTGTGGTGATCCATGTTTCCGTCAGTGCCAAGAAGTCGAGGGACTGGAGGGAGGCATAGGCTGAGATGAACTCTGCCTTGTTGACCGCAGATTGGCAGTTCCAGAGGCTACCGGAGACCTGGAACTCCACGTGGGTCGTGCGCGCTGGGACCACCAGAGTAGGGTGGCCGCGGCCACGCGGTGAGGAGCGTTTGTATGGTCTGTGCAGAGAGGAGAGAACAGGGATAAACAGACACATAGTTGACAGGCTACAGAAGAGGCTACGCTAATGCAAAGGAGATTGGAATGACAAGTGGACTACACGTCTTGAATGTTCAGAAAGTTAAGCTACGTAGCAAGAATCTTATTGACTAAAATGATTAAAATGATACAGTACTGCTGAAGTAGGCCAGCTGGCAGTGGGTGCGTTGTTGACACTACACTAATCAAGTCGTTCCGTTGAGTGTAATAGTTTCTGCAGTGTTGCTATTCGGGGCTAGCAGGCTAGCTAGCAGTGTTGTTTACGTTACGTTGCGTTAAAAGAACGACAATAGATGGCTAGCGAACCTAGAAAATCGCTCTAGACTACACAATTATCTTTGATACAAAGACGGCTATGTAGCTAGCTAAGTAGCTAGCTACGATCAAACAAATCAAACCGTTGTACTGTAATGAAATGAAGTGAAAATGTGATACAACCTGTGAATGCGACCGGGTAGTTGAGTTCTATACAGAAGACGTTGGCTAGCTGTTGGCTAGCTAGCAGAGTCACCTACGTTAAGGACGACAAATAGCTGGCTAGCTAACCTCGGTAAATTAAGATAATCACTCTAAGACTACACACTCTAAACCTAAACAACACAATTATCTTGGATACGATGATACGAAGACAGCAAAGACAGCTATGTAGCTAGCTAACACTAAACTAATCAAGTCGTTCAGTTGAGTGTAATAGTTTTCCCAGTGCAGCTAATCAGTGGACGTTAGCTAGCTGGCTAGTGAAGACTACGTTAGGACGGCGAAATACGATAATTACGCAATTATCTTTGATACAGAGACGGCTATGTAGCTAGCTGAGAGGAAATTGCTAGGATAAGACAAATCAAACCGTTGTGATATAATGAAATATAATGAAAAAGTTATACTACCCGTTGGAGCGACGTGCAGATGCGACCACTCGCTCCAACCGGAACCGAAGCCATCAACACTAAACAGTTAACCCAGGTCTGGGAGACATGGTGAGGGACTGACTAATTGAGGTGTGCTTCTGGTTGATGTCAGGACTTCCAGAGGAGCCAGACCAGACCCAGGTGGCCAGCCCAGGAGAAGTGTTCCAGTCGGGCCACTCTCGCAACTCCAGCTACGCCAGCCAGCTGAGCAAGATCTCAGGTGTGTGTTCCTGTTCCCCATCTTCCCTCTCCATAGGTCATATTTCTTTGTTACTGTAATTGCACCAATGGCAGTAATGTAAACTCTTGTTCCCCAGGCTACAGCACCGAGCACTCCTGCTCCTCCAGTATGTCTGATCTCACACACCGGAGGAACACCTCCACAGGAAGCAGCACCTCTGGGGGCCTGAGTGTGACTGTAGACACCCCCCCAGAGAGGGAGAGCGACATCTGCCGGCCAGAGAGACCCCCTCGCCCCCCACGGCCCATCCTGCCATCCAACAGACCCCATAGGCAAGACCTATCTCCCACCCACCAGATGTGTTTAGCCCAATGTGTCTGTTTTCACAATCTATGAAACACTCCAATCCATCAGTGAAACACTACTGATATTGTTCTTTGTACCTGCTGTTTGTCACCTTGCTGTTGAATGACTGGGCCTTTCCCCTCCACCCGGTGATAGGAGGAAGCAGGATTCTGTGGAGAGCCATCCCTCCTGGGTGAATGACACCCGCATCGATGCTGACGATATAGTTGAAAAGATCGTCCAGAGCCAGAACTTTGGTGACATAAGTAACACTGAAGGTATGAAGGCTGCCCTTTCACTTGTACAGCACATTTTTGCAATCTCTTTTGTACATAACTGCCTCTATTGTACTGTTTCATTTGGCTCTTGGTGTGATTGTTTCCTCTTCAGACAGTAACCTGCGACTGTTTGTCAGTAGAGACGGGACCACTTCCCTGAATGAGCTACAGCTTGGAAACAGGTGAGAGCACGCACACAGGCACACACAGGCACACAGGCGCACACAGGCACACAGGCACACAGACGCACACAGGCACACAGGCACACACCTCTTACTCTCCTACTTTTCATTCTTTCAGGGTGTCCGCCGGTGTCTATGAGCCAGTTGTGATTGAGAGCCATTAGGACTGGTGAAGATGTGAGTTTAAGTTGAGGCCTCTGTGGTCAAGCTTGTGGACTAACTCCAGAAACATATGGTAGTCATCCTGGAGCACCAGCTGAGCTGGTTGCCATGAGAGGAGGACCGTACCGCACAGTTTTCATGTTTAGTTGTGGATCTGTTTACCTTATGGGGTCTGATTGATTGTAAACTGTTTTTGTCTGGTCATTTTGCACTTTATTTCTAATGTGTTGTACCCCCAGAAGATGTGGCATAAGTCTGAACTCATTTCAGCTGTATGTTGTTACAGTATCTTTGTTTCCATGGTAAATTTCTTGTCCTGTTGATCAGGAAGTGACATCATGCATTTCTCTATCCTCAGCCTTTCCACAAATATTGAACAATAACGATCGGACAAATGTAATACTGTAAAGAAAATATCCAATACACATTGTGTGCGCTACTTTAGAATGTATTTTTCTCATACATGACCCAAAGCACCAGATCATCTCTGTGATGACGGTGTTAGTCACTATTGGAGAAGAGCTGGTGATGGAGGAGAGGGAAAGTTCTCAGCACTGGTCTGACTGGTTTCAATCCCATTTAGATTGTAGTACTCTGGTGCCCCCTTGTGAAGACAAGGCCTGTTGAGGGATCAGTCTCTGATCTTCAATCATGTCCCCAAACAACTGGTAGGTCCTAGCCTGTCATTTTTAGTGTTTAGAAATCTCAAGGAACTGGGTAGGTGTAGTAATTTGGGGGAAGTTTTTATATGCTATAAGTTCTAAAACCATTAGATGGCTATTTGGTGCTGTCTGATTCTCTCCGATCTGCAAACACCAAAAGGGTTAAGAAGCTAGGGGTCAGACTTGACAATACATATTCAGCAGTCGTTTACACTGGCAGATGTCTTCAAACATTATCTTATGAAGGATCGTTCATCATTTGTTTGTTTTTCCAACCAGCTTGCTGGTTTGTTAGTTTAAAAAAAAGGAATTTATCAAGCACTACAGAGGTTTGGAAGGTTCCCTGTTAATTGTTTTTATAGAATTACATTCTCAATGATGTTGAAAAATACAGGAGAAATTGTTTTCCTACATATCTGAATGTAAACTGGGATATACTTTTTCTATCATATGTGACTAATAGAGCTGTTGTTATGGACTGAATTCTCTGAGGTTTGATACACTTGTTCAGAGTTAACATTTTGCAATGTGCTGATAAATATTATCAGTCAGTTGTCTGCCTATGAATGTCTTAAATGAGATTCTGTATTTATTGCTGTGCATTATGTACAAAATATCAGTTATCACATGGGCTTATATTGACCACAGCTGGGTTTACATTGAATGGTCTCAGGTGATGTGTGACGTTCATTGCGACAGCACTTTAGATTGAATTTGTTTTATTTTTTCCTGTGTTTGAAGAGGGGTTTAAGCTATACACACAACCCCAGTGTCCTACACATAAATTAGCATTTTGTCTAATCTTGTTACATTTTCTATTAATCTTAGATTGTAATTTTAACAAATGCACATGTATACTAGATTTGAAAATGAACAGTAATCTCAGTCTATTTTTGTGATCATCCCTAAATGTTTCATGAACAATAAAAATTAATTATATTTTTTTCTCTTCTGTTTTCAATCTTTATTAAACTAAATGGAACAATAACTTTGTTTTAAAATGTTAGTCTGGTTGTTAGTTATGCTGTTCAATGCTACCCCACTCATAAACATATAGAAAATCATGTCTCCTGCATGTATATCAGTCACATCACTGGAAATATAATCGATCTCAAGCCCAAGTTTCCCTCAGTGTCATTTCATATGCAGTAGCTTTGTCACCTTCTACTTTTTCATTGCCCATTTATCCGATAGCCCATGCTTCACAGGGTTTCCTCTCGCAGGGAGATGTATCTCCTCCTCCTACCCCCTCTGCGTTCAGTGAACATGTAACAGAGCATGCACCACAGACTTTCCTCTGGAGCGATCTGCACTCCACTGCCTGCCCTGAATGGCCGCAGAGCACAGGACCCTGTCGAAAGGAGCACAGAGGAGAGGGAAGGAGCACAGAGGAGAGGGAAGGAGCACAGAGGAGAGGGAAGGAGCACAGAGGAGAGGGAAGGAGCACAGAGGAGAGGGAAGGAGCACAGAGGAGAGGGAAGGAGCACAGAGGAGAGGTTAGAAGGGGCTCAAGAGGGCACACGATAATATAGTAAGGCACCTCCTGTCACTAGTCTATCTACATGTGGTTACACTATTTACCCAGGATAAAGTAGGCAGTGGCGCTGAGGGAGAGGATGATGAGGAAGATGGTGCCAGGACCCACGTCCCCCAGGGCACAGGCGTTTGGACAGGCACAGGGACTCTCCACCCAGATTTGCAGGGGAATGTCTCCATTAAAGTGTAGGGCGAAGGAAGTGGATATGTTGGGACTACAGCGGTAGTGTACTACTGTCAGGGGCTGGGTGTACTCTAGGACTTGAGAAAGGGAAAGGTGATATCAATGTTGAGCGCACGGACCAGAATAATAATGACACTTCTGATTTATACTTCTGCTTACCAGAATATGAAACAGACAGTGTCTGCAAGCTCTTGTTGTAATGGAATTCGTTGCCCTCATGTCTCCCATAGTTTATGTAATGACTGATGTATCTGTTATTTCTGTAAAACCTGCTCAGTAAATGAATCATTTGATTAATCTTTGGGAACCTTTGTAAATACTTAGGCCTATATTGATGCTTCACAGAATGTAATATTAACCAACACAAAAACTAATTTTATTTTAAAATATTTTTTTTAGCTATTAAGATTTTAACAAAAAAAAGTACATACCTGACTGACAAACAGGCAGCCACATCTGTGCAGTCTGTCCCTGCGAGGTCCTCTGGCTCAGAGAACGGTTGACAGGGGCTGAAGGAGAGGAGGATTTCTGCATTTGGCGGTGCGTTCTCCGAGGGCACAGGCTTTAGGTGTCCCAAGAATCCGTCTGAATCTGCCATGGCTACCAGGTTTATCACCCCTGAGCCGTCCTTCATGATGCATCTACAGTTACTCATTTTTAAACAGCCTGTCTTTCTCTTCAAGTCCGAGGGCGGAGGGTTGGACATGGAGGGAGACGACGAAATGGCACCAAAGCAGATGGATAAAGTCAAGAGAACCATTTGAAACCTCATCTTGACAATGTTGGAAGTGTAGACCTCGAGCTAGTTGTCTGTTTAGGAAGGTTCAGTAAGGCAGCCATTTGTAATGTAGCAGCACAATGCCACTGATAAACTCATTAGAGCCCAACTGCTGACACATTCCAGGTGGTTCACAAAGCTCACTCTGCTCCCAGATCACATAAATGACCAATGACACCACACACACAAACCCATGCACACAATTAGTTTTAGACCACTTCTGTATGATGTATTACATCGACCCCCATACATTGAATAATTCCCTCATATAATGAGCAGTTGCAGCGTCACCCTTTTCAGCTGGATGGAGGGAGGCAAAACCAGACAGAGTATTTTATTTATTTTATTTCACCTTTATTTAACCAGGTAGGCAAGTTGAGAACAAGTTCTCATTTACAATTGTGACCTGGCCAAGATAAAGCAAAGCAGTTCGACAGATACAACGACACAGAGTTACACATGGTGTAAAACAAACATGCAGTCAATAGTACAGTATAAACAAGTCTATATACAATGTGAGCAAATTAGGTGAGAAGGGAGGTAAAGGCAAAAAAAAGGCCATTTTGGCAAAGTAAATACAATATAGCAAGTAAAACACTGGAATGGTAGTTTTGCAATTGAAGAATGTGCAAAGTTAAAAATAATGTTAAATAAAAATTAAATATCATTTCAAAAACACAGCTGGGACAGGGACTGGATAGATTAAAACTATTCAACAAATTTCAAATGGATTGTGAAAATACAGACTTCCCATTGAGCACGTTTGTTAAAAAAAAATATCATTTCAACCAGTCAATTTAAAGTAAATGAAAATCCGACTAAGGTTTTTACATAAATCAAATTTCAAATAATCATTAGAACTATGTTGAAATTTCATTAAAAAGCATATTTTTCATCCTATATTCAATATACTGTATATTGGATGGCTGAAATTATGTTGGATTTCATATTTGATTAGACATTTATTTAACATTGTTTCAATGTTGAAAGTAAAATGGTATGTTTGAATCAACGTCACTTAGTGTAGTGTCAACAACGCACCCACTGCCAGCTAGCCTACTTCAGCAGTACTGTATCATTTTAATCATTTTAGTCAATAAGATTCTTGCTACGTAGCTTAACTTTCTGAACATTCGAGACATGTAGTCCACTTGTCATTCCAATCTCCTTTGCATTAGTGTAGCCTCTTCTGTAGCCTGTCAACTATGTGTCTGTTTATCCCTGTTCTCTCCTCTCTGCACAGACCATACAAACGCTCCACACCGCGTGGCCGCGGCCACCCTACTCTGGTGGTCCCAGCGCGCACGACCCACGTGGAGTTCCAGGTCTCCGGTAGCCTCTGGAACTGCCAATCTGCGGTCAAAAAGGCAGAGTTCATCTCAGCCTATGCCTCCCTCCATTCCCTCGACTTCTTGGCACTGACGGAAACCTGGATCACCACAGACAACACTGCTACTCCTACTGCTCTCTCTTCGTCCGCCCACGTGTTCTCGCACACCCCGAGAGCTTCTGGTCAGCGGGGTGGTGGCACCGGGATCCTCATCTCTCCCAAGTGGTCATTCTCTCTTTCTCCCCTTACCCATCTGTCTATCGCCTCCTTTGAATTCCATGCTGTCACAGTTACCAGCCCTTTCAAGCTTAACATCCTTATCATTTATCACCCTCCAGGTTCCCTCGGAGAGTTCATCAATGAGCTTGATGCCTTGATAAGCTCCTTTCCTGAGGACGGCTCACCTCTCACAGTTCTGGGCGACTTTAACCTCCCCACGTCTACCTTTGACTCTTTCCTCTCTGCCTCCTTCTTTCCACTCCTCTCCTCTTTTGACCTCACCCTCTCACCTTCCCCCTACTCACAAGGCAGGCAATACGCTCGACCTCATCTTTACTAGATGCTGTTCTTCCACTAACCTCATTGCAACTCCCCTCCAAGTCTCCGACCACTACCTTGTATCCTTTTCCCTCTTGCTCTCATCCAACACCTCCCACACTGCCCCTACTCGGATGGTATCGCGCCGTCCCAACCTTCGCTCTCTCTCCCCCCCGCTACTCTCTCCTCTTCCATCCTATCATCTCTTCCCTCCGCTCAAACCTTCTCCAACCTATCTCCTGATTCTGCCTCCTCAACCCTCCTCTCCTCCCTCTCTGCATCCTTTGACTCTCTATGTCCCCTATCCTCCAGGCCGGCTCGGTCCTCCCCTCCCGCTCCGTGGCTCGATGACTCATTGCGAGCTCACAGAACAGGGCTCCGGGCAGCCGAGCGGAAATGGAGGAAAACTCGCCTCCCTGCGGACCTGGCATCCTTTCACTCCCTCCTCTCTACATTTTCCTCCTCTGTCTCTGCTGCTAAAGCCACTTTCTACCACGCTAAATTCCAAGCATCTGCCTCTAACCCTAGGAAGCTCTTTGCCACCTTCTCCTCCCTCCTGAATCCCCCCCCTCCTCCTCCCTCTCTGCAGATGACTTCGTCAACCATTTTGAAAAGAAGGTCGACGACATCCGATCCTCGTTTGCTAAGTCAAACGACACCGCTGGTTCTGCTCACACTGCCCTACCCTGTGCTCTGACCTCTTTCTCCCCTCTCTCTCCAGATGAAATCTTGCGTCTTGTGACGGCCGGCCGCCCAACAACCTGCCCGCTTGACCCTATCCCCTCCTCTCTTCTCCAGACCATTTCCGGAGACCTTCTCCCTTACCTCACCTCGCTCATCAACTCATCCCTGACCGCTGGCTACGTCCCTTCCGTCTTCAAGAGAGCGAGAGTTGCACCCCTTCTGAAAAAACCTACACTCGATCCCTCCGATGTCAACAATTACAGACCAGTATCCCTTCTTTCTTTTCTCTCCAAAACTCTTGAACGTGCCGTCCTTGGCCAGCTCTCCCGCTATCTCTCTCTGAATGACCTTCTTGATCCAAATCAGTCAGGTTTCAAGACTAGTCATTCAACTGAGACTGCTCTCCTCTGTATCACGGAGGCGCTCCGCACTGCTAAAGATAACTCTCTCTCCTCTGCTCTCATCCTTCTAGATCTATCGGCTGCCTTCGATACTGTGAGCCATCAGATCCTCCTCTCCACCCTCTCCGAGTTGGGCATCTCCGGCGCGGCCCACGCTTGGATTGCGTCCTACCTGACAGGTCGCTCCTACCAGGTGGCGTGGCGAGAATCTGTCTCCTCACCACGCGCTCTCACCACTGGTGTCCCCCAGGGCTCTGTTCTTGGCCCTCTCCTATTCTCGCTATACACCAAGTCACTTGGCTCTGTCATAACCTCACATGGTCTCTCCTATCATTGCTATGCAGACGACACACAATTAATCTTCTCCTTTCCCCCTTCTGATGACCAGGTGGCGAATCGCATCTCTGCATGTCTGGCAGACATATCAGTGTGGATGACGGATCACCACCTCAAGCTGAACCTCGGCAAGACGGAGCTGCTCTTCCTCCCGGGGAAGGACTGCCCGTTCCATGATCTTGCCATCACGGTTGACAACTCCATTGTGTCCTCCTCCCAGAGCGCCAAGAACCTTGGCGTGATCCTGGACAACACCCTGTCGTTC
Source organism: Oncorhynchus gorbuscha (assembly GCF_021184085.1). Lineage (NCBI taxonomy): Eukaryota > Metazoa > Chordata > Actinopteri > Salmoniformes > Salmonidae > Oncorhynchus > Oncorhynchus gorbuscha. The sequence goes on along the minus strand of NC_060177.1, from coordinate 58,755,269 downwards.
TCAACCAACATCAAGGCGGTGGCCCGTTCCTGTAGGTTCATGCTCTACAACATCCGCAGAGTACGACCCTGCCTCACACAGGAAGCGGCGCAGGTCCTAATCCAGGCACTTGTCATCTCCCGTCTGGATTACTGCAACTCGCTGTTGGCTGGGCTCCCTGCCTGTGCCATTAAACCCTTCAACTCATCCAGAACGCCGCAGCCCGTCTGGTGTTCAACCTTCCCAAGTTCTCTCACGTCACCCCGCTCCTCCGTTCTCTCCACTGGCTTCCAGTTGAAGCTCGCATCCGCTACAAGACCATGGTGCTTGCCTACGGAGCTGTGAGGGGAACGGCACCTCAGTACCTCCAGGCTCTGATCAGGCCCTACACCCAAACAAGGCACTGCGTTCATCCACCTCTGGCCTGCTCGCCTCCCTACCACTGAGGAAGTACAGCTCCCGCTCAGCCCAGTCAAAACTGTTCCCTGCTCTGGCCCCCAATGGTGGATCAAACTCCCTCACGACGCCAGGACAGCGGAGTCAATCACCACCTTCCAGAGACACCTGAAACCCCACCTCTTTAAGGAATACCTAGGATAGGATAAGTATCCCTCCCCCCCCTTTAAGATTTAGATGCACTATTGTAAAGTGACTGTTCCACTGGATGTCATAAGGTGAATGCACCAATTTGTAAGTCGCTCTGGATAAGAGCGTCTGCTAAATGACTTAAATGTCACTGTTTCAACATCATGCCATCAATTATTCAATGTTATTTAGGTAGTCTACGCAAATGAGTTTGGAAGCTGATCAATGTCTAAAGGTGTTTACATTATAGCTCAGCTGAAATCAACACAGCTTATTTTCAAAGTTAAGCAGGGTGCCCAGACATGCATCTGGATGGTAAACTTGTTCTCCCTGAAGTGCATTACCCCTCATACCAGTAGGAGTCATTGTTCAGGGACGAATCATTGTTAGCTAGCAAGCTAATTTAGCAAGTGCTCTATGATGCTAGCATAGCAAGCTAAAAACGAACTTTTTCCCCAAGTCCGCTTACTAGCCAGTCCATCTAGTTACCTAGACAATGAGCTCACTGAGGCTGCCTGCAGCCCAACAATGTCACGTGACAGGCATGCCTTGAAAGAGTTCTAATCTACATTACGCGGCTACGAGACCGAGGAATGGGTAGCCTACTCCGCTCCTTGTCTTCAATGAGAGAGACTTTTCAGTGTTAGCTTATTTGGAAAATGTACTAGGCTACTGGAGGTTAATGGCACAAGAAAGTTTAATGGACTAAGCTTTCTGAACTTCACCAACGGAGTAGAGACAATACCAGGATTTGACCCTGTCAGTTGTTTGCTCTAGAGCTCAATCTCTCTGTAAATGCCATGTCTGTGGGTCTCTGTGTTTCACTCTCTCTTTGTGTATTAACCTCTCTTTTGTTTGAGCAACTCCATAGCACTTTGTCATCACCTGTGAGTATTGTTTTGGTTAGGGTGTTTGTTTGTTTTCTGGTGGGAAAAGGGGAAACCAAGACAAGTCGCCCATGGGCATACACTACCCGTAGGTAGACTTTGTTAAATACACTAGTTAGAACTGGGCGGAACACCCACTGTATTTTTGGTTAGTTAGTTAGCTGTTGTTAAAGTAGGCTAGTCTAGTTTAGGGGTGTTTTTGAATACTTGTTTCTTTCCTTGGGTCCAGCTCAGCCCCTTTTCCTGCTCCCCCCCATTACCGTGTGTTTTCAAATAAACCTTGAGTTTGACGGTAGATTTCCGTTGTCCTGGTTATTTCGTTCACACTTTTACTTTGTCACTATTATAATTTGCATGAGTTATGTTACGGGTCTCATTACCATCCCCTCTAGACTGTCGGGCCAAAAGAGATTCGTAACACCCAGAGTCCTTAGCTTAGATTGTGTCATCTGTGGATCTGTTAGGGCGGTATGCGAATTGGAGTGGGTTTAGGGTGTCCGGGAGGATGCTGTTGATGTGAGCCATGACCAGCCTTTCAAAGCACTTCATTGCTACCGATATGAGTGCCACGGGGCGGTAGTCATTTAGGAATATTAGCTTCGCTTCCTTGGGCACAGGGACTATGCTGGTCTGCTGAAACATGTAGCTATTACAGACTAGGTCAGGGAGAGGTTGAAAATGTCAGTGAAGGCACTTGACAGTTGGTCCGCTCATGCTTTGAGTACATGTCCTGGTGATACGTCTGGCCCAGCGGCTGAATGTTGACCTGTTTAAAGGTTTTGTTCACATCGGCTACTGAGAGCGTTATCACAAAGTCATCCAGAACAGCTGGTGCTCTCGTGCGTTCTGCAGTGTTGCTTGCCTCAATGCGAGCATAAAATACATTTAGTTCATCTGGTAGGCTCGCCTCACTGGGCAGCTCGCGTCTGGGTTTCCCTTTGTAGTCCGTAATAGTTTTCAAGCCCTGCCACATCAGACGAGCGTCAGAGCCGGTGTAGTAGGATTCAATCTTAGTCTTGTATTGACGCTTTGTTTGGGCATAGCGGGATTTCTTACAAGCGTCCGGATTAGTCTCCTGCCCTTTGAAAGCGCCAGCTCTAGCTTTTAGTATGTGGATATATTGAAGCAACATCTCAAGACATCAGTCAGGAAGTTAAAGCTTGGTCGCAAAAGTCAAGGTATTGGAGTGGCCATCACAAAGCTCTGACCTCAAACCTATAGAACATTTGTGGGCAGAACTGAAAAAGCATGTGCGAGCAAGGAGGCCTTACAAGCCTGGCTCAGTTACACCAGCTCTGTCAGGAGGAATGGGCCAAAATTCACCCAATATATTGTGGGAAGGTTGTGGAAGGCTACCCAAAACGTTTGACCCAAATGAAACAATTTAAAGGCAATGCTACCAAATACTAATTGAATGCATGTAAACTTCTGACCCACTGGGAATGTGATGAAAGAAATAAAAGCTGAAATAAATAATTCTCTCTACTATCATTCTGACATTTCACATTCTTAAGAAAGTTGGTGATCCTAATTGACCTGACTGGGAATAAATGTCAGGAATTGTGAAACTGAGTTTAAATGTATTTGGCTAAGGTGTATGTAAACATTCGTCTTCAACTGTAGCGTCTCTGTTCTGCCGGTGCATGGAAAATCCCACCAGCTCTATATTGTCCATTTCTTAGTTCAGCCACGTCTCGGTGAAACAACATAAGATGTTTGGTTTTAATGTCCCGTTGGTAGGATAATATTAATAATAGGTAATACATTTTATTTTCTAATGATTGCACATTAGCAAGGAGAATGGAAGGCAATTAGGAGCTTACTCGCTCGCCTCTGGCATCTCAGAAGGATCTCCAATCTGCACCCCCTTTTCCGGTGTCTTTTCTTCACGCAAAAGGCGTGGATCTGGCCCTGTTCCAGTGAACGCAGGATATCCTTCTCGTCGGACTCATTAAAGGAAAAAGTTTCTTCCAGTCCGTGGTGAGTAATCACTTTTCTGATGTCCAGAAGTTATTTTCGGTAATAAGAGACATTATGTACACTAAGTTACACAAAAAAAAATTGGTTGGGAGAATGTAAAACGTCAGCCATGTTTTTTGGTGCCATCTCTTCCTCCAACACATTGGTGCTTCTCGGTTAAGCGAGCAGTGTGTCAAGAAGCAGTGCGGCTTGGCAGGTGTGCCTTGTTAAAACTTCATTTGTGGAATTTATTTCCTTAATGCGTTTGAGCCAATCAGTTGTGTTGTGACAAGATAGGGTTGGCATACAGAAGATAACCCTATTTAGTAAAAGACCAAGTCCATATTATGGCAAGCACAGCTCAAATAAGCAAAGAGAAACAACAGTTTATAATTACTTAAAGACAAAATCAATGCAGAACATTTCAAGAACTATGAAAGTTTCTTCAAGTGCAGTCACAAAAACAATGAAGTGCTATGATTAAACTGGGTCTCACAGGAAAGGAAGACCCAGAGTTACCTCTGCTGGAGAGAATAAGTTAATTAGAGTTACCAGCCTCAGAAATTTCTGTCCAAATAAATGCTTCACAGAGTTCAAGTAACAGAGACATCTCAACTGTTCAGAGGAGACTGAGTGAATCAGACCTTCATGGTCTAATTGCTGCAAAGAAACCACTACTAAAGGACACCAATAAGAAGAGACCAACATGAGCAATGGACATTAAACTAGAGGAAATCTGTCCTTTTGTCTGATGAGTCCAAATTTGAAATATATGGTTCCAACCGCTGTGTCTTTGTGAGACGCAGAGTAGGTGAACGGATGATCCCCGCTTGTGTGATTCCCACCATGGAGGAGGTGGTGTGGGGGTGCTTTGCTGGTGACACTGTCAGTGATATATTTTTAATTGAAGGCACACTTAACCAGCATGGCTACCACAGCATTCTGCAGCGATACACCATCCCATCTGGTTTGCGCTTAGTGGGATTATCATTTGTTTTTCATCAGGACAATGACCCAACACACCTCCAGGCTGTGTAATGGCTATTTTACCAAGAAGGAGAGTGATGGAGTGCTGCATCAGATGACCTGGACTCAACAATTGAGGTGGTTTGGGATTAGTTGGACTGCAGAGCGAAGGAAAACCAGCCAACAAGTGCTCAGCATGTGGGAACTCCTTCAAGACGGTTGGAAAAGCATTCCAGGTGAAGCTGGTTGAGAGAATGTCAAGAGTGTGCAAAGCTGTCATCAAGGCAAAGGGTGGCTACTTTTAAGAATCTAAAATATATTTTGATTTGTTTAACACTTTTTGTTGGTTACTACATGTTGGTTACGACAACACCTATTCCCCTTTAAAATGTTGGCATTGATCCCCAGATCTTCAAAACGTTCTGCACCATTGAGAGCATCCTGCCCGGTTGCATCACCACCTGGTATGGGAACTGCTTGGCAACCAACCATAAGGAGCTACAGAGGATACTGTGTACTGCCCAGTAGGTCACTGGGGCCAAGCTTCGGCGCATGTGACAAATAAAATGTGATTAGATTTGAACCACTGATTATGACATTGGGAGAAAATCCTGGACAACAGTTGTGATTGTCCATTTTACTTTGACCTGTCCTCTTTTTAGGATATGTTGTCTGTTAACATGACAGCTCACTTTTTATTTGATTGAGCACCATTCAGGTTAGGCTATTTGATGGGAGAAACCTGCATGATGTAAAAAGTGTCTCTCATTACATTGTTATACATTTTATCTCCAGCTTGTAAGCTACAGAAAAGGCCACATACTCTTTCTACCATATCCTATATCTGTTTCATGATTTATGTTACATTATTTGTTTGACAGAACATTGCTGGAACGCTACAGAGATGAGTCTCTCCAGCGCCCTGGAGAGGTGTACTGGGAATGGACAAGCTAAATATTTTGCACCCCTGCCTTTGACGAAGTGGGCACTGCTCATCAAAGGGAGGCATCCTCACCTAAAAAGCCCATATGCCCCTGGATGAGAGAAATTTTCATTGTTTTTTGGCAGAATTAGGTGAGGTTTTATGTGTTGTTGGATGTGTGACTTGGGCAGTTTAGCTCAGAAAATGCCTCCCTCGTCAATCTGCTGCCATAGGCGGCCACCTAATCCAGTTTAATGAGTGGGCCACTATGATGGAATTAAGTAAAACCAGAAGTCCACACCCCTATCTCAATCTATGGATAATTTATGAACGGGCCAACTTTAGCTAGCTACCCACCTGAGGACAACAATACAATGTGATACAACAACAAAAACAAAAAAAATTACTGTCATAAATTTCTGGCTTGATGTGATTGGAGTGAAGCCAAATCCAAACTGGCTTCCCTTGATACTTTTTATTTTATTTGGTGAGCCAGCACCATTCACAGTTGAGCTCACACAGTTTAGCTCAAGGCTGATTGGATTTTATTGTAGTTTTTTACCAAGGGAGGCCAAATGCTCGCTGACTTCCCTTGCATTCAATAGTACGGGTGGCAACAATATTATACTTTTTGACCAGCAGGCCTTTTGCCTTCTGGTAGGCCATCATTGTCAGTAAGAATTTGTTCTTAATTAACTGACTTGCCTAGTTAAATAAAGATAAGAAAAAAAGAAAGATGGCTTACATGTACAGAGACTGGGGAGGGGTGCTGTTTCACTCACTCAGATGCTTTCTCTGGTGAGATACATTCAGCCTCTTGTGAATTGAAGGAAAATTATGAAACGCAGAGAGATGAAAGATACATTATTTAGTATGTTTTTGTTGTTTGTTTTGTTCTTTTATGGTACATTTTTTTGGGGGGGAAGCCTGGCTTCCCTTGACTCCATGAGTATCAGCCACTGCACCTTGTACATACTACTAATCTAATTCACAACAGTAAGGTGAGGCCCCGACTGAGTTCCTACATTTTTTGGGGTATAATGTCAAAGTCCTGACCTTAACATGATCGAGATGTTGTGGCAGAACCTGAGACGAGTAGGTCATGCACGAAAACCTACAAATGTCCCTGCGTTAAAGCAGTTCTGCATGGAATCGGGGGCCAAAGTTTCTCCACAGCGATCTGAGAGACTGATCAACAACTCTAGGAAGCGTTTGGTTGCAGTCATTACAGTTAAAGTTGGCACAACCAGTTATTGAGTGTAAGGGGGCAATTACAGTGCCTTCAGAAAGTATTCATACCCCTTGACTTATTCCACATGTTGTTGTGTTACAATCTGAATTCATAATGGTCAGCAACTCCAGTGTAGATTTGGCCTTTGGTGTTTTAGGTTATTATCCTGCTGAAAGGTGAATTTGTCTCCCAGTGTCAGTTGAAAAGCAGAATGAACCAGTTTCCTATCAGATTTTGCCTGTGCTCATAGCTGTATTCTGTTTTTTTATCCTAAAAAAACTCCCTTGCCGATGGCAAGCATACCCATAACATGATGCAGCCGCCACCATGCTTTAAAATTCGAATGGTACTCAGTGATATATTGTGTTGGATTTGCCCTGAAACATAACGCTTTGTGTTTAGGATGGACATTTTATTTCTTTGCCACTTTTGCAGTGTCACTGAAGTGTCTTGTTGCAAACAGGAATGCATGTTTTGGGATATACACTGCTCAAAATAAATAAAGGGAACACTTAAACAACACAATGTAAGTCAATCACACTTCTGTGAATTCAAACTGTCCACTTAGGAAGCAACACTGATTGACAATAAATTTCACATGCTGTTGTGCAAATGGAATAGACAACGGGTGGAAATTATAGGCAATTAGCAAGACACCCCCAATAAAGGAGTGGTTCTGCAGGTGGTGACCACAGACCACTTCTCAGTTCCTATGCTTCCTGGGTGATGTTTTGGTCACTTTTGAATGCTGGCGGTGCTTTCACTCTAGTGGTAGCAACCCACACAAGTGGCTCAGTTAGTGCAGCTCATCCAGGATGGCCCATCAATGCGAGCTGTGGCAAGAAGGTTTGCTGTGACTGTCAGCATGGTTTCCAGAGCATGGAGGCGCTACCAGGAGACAGGCCAGTACATCAGGAGACGTGGAGGAGGGCAACAACCCAGCAGCAGGACCGCTACCTCCGCCTTTGTGCTAGGAGGAGCAGGAGGAGCACTGCCAGAGCCCTGCAAAATGACCTCCAGCAGGCCACAAATGTGCATTTGTCTGCTCAAACGGTCAGTAACAGACTCCATGAGGGTGGTATGAGGGCCCGACGTCCACAGGTGGGGGTTGTGCTTACAGACCAACACCGTGCAGGACGTTTGGCATTTGCCAGAGAACACCAAGATTGTCAAATTCGCCACTGGCGCCCTGTGCTCTTCACAGACTGTCCAGGAGTTAGTGGATGCTTTAGTCCAGGTCTGGGAGGAGATCCCTCAGGAGACCATCCGCCACCTCATCAGGAGCATGCCCAGGCGTTGTAGGGAGGTCATACAGGCACGTGAAGGCCACACACTACTGAGCCTCATTTTGACTTGTTTTAAGGACATTATATCAAAGTTGGATCAGCCTGTAGTGTGGTTTTCCACTTTAATTTTGAGTGTGACTCCAAATCCAGACCTCCATGGGTTGATCAATTTGATTTCCATTGATCATTTTTGTGTGATTTTTTTTGTCAGCCCATTCAACTATGTAAAGAAAAAAGTATTTAATTAGAATATTTCATTTATTCAGATCTAGGATGTGTTATTTTAGTGTTCCCTTTATTTTTTTGAGCAGTGTATGTATTCTGTACAGGCTTCCTTCTTTTCACTCTGTCATTTAGGTTATTATTGTGGAGTAACTGCAATGTTGTTGATCCATCCTCAGTTTTCTCGTATCACAGACATTCAACTCTATAACTGGCCTCGTGGTGAAATCCCTGAGTGATTTCCTTCCTTCCTTCCATCCAAAGCCAAATGAATAACTTCACCTTGCGAGAAAGGATGTCCAGGTTCTGCTTTTTTTTATTTTACACATCTACCAATCTGTGCCCTTCTTTAAGAGGCATTGAAAAACCTCTGTGGTTGAATCTGTGCTTGAAATTCACTGCATGACGGCGGGACCTTAATTAATTATCTGAATGTGTGTTTTACAGAGATGGGGTGGTTAGTCAAATCATGTTACCCAGTAATATTGAACACGGAATGAGTCCATGCAACTTATTATGTGATTTGTAAGCACATTTTTATTGCTGTACGTATTTTGACTTGCCATAACAAAGGGGTTGAATACGTATTGCCATAACAAAGGGGTTGAATACGTATTGCCATAACAAAGGGGTTGAATACGTATTGCCATAACAAAGGGGTTGAATACGTATTGCCATAACAAAGGGGTTGAATACGATTGCCATAACAAAGGGGTTGAATACTCATTGACTCAAGACATTTCAACTTTCAATATTGTATTTATTCCTAAAATTCTCTACAAACAAAATTCCACTTTGACATTATGGGATATTGTGTTTAAATCCGTGGCACACAATCCAAATGTAATCCATTTTATTGGCTATTTATTGGCTATAAACACAAAATGTGGAAAAAGTAAAGGGGTGTGAATACTTTCCGAAGGCACTGTACTTTTTCAAACAGGGGCTTTAGGTGTTGCATAACATTGTTTATTAAATAAATGAAATAAGCATCAAAAGGGCGTTATTTGTTCACTCAGGTTCCCTTTATCTAACATTAATGTTTTGGTTGAAGATAACAACATCATTCAGTGTCCAAATATGCAAAAATAGTGAAAATCAGAAAGGGGGCAAATGCTTATTCACGGCACTGTATTTTGGGGAAATAATCAAAATAGCAAGTTGTGTTTATTTTCATACTAATACATGAAAGCAAAATTTCTCTGGCCTACTGGGCAAAAAGGAGGGCTCCACCACCTCCCAATTCAATTAACCCCTGGCTGTCAGATTACTACTGGCTGTCAGATTACTACAAGGCTTACAATCAAATTCAAAGCAATTGGCGCACTACTTAAACAAAACTTGTGTACTTTTTTTGTTGCCTACTTAAATGTTTTGGTCTTGAGCTAGTATATGGTGACTGCCATACCCAACTGACGCCCCTAGAGGTGCACCCAACCCGAGCGGTTTCATGGGAGAAGCAGATCCTACGGAACCACATCCTGGACCTGAAAAGATGTCTGGACAGCATGTAGCAGCAGCTGGATGAGAGTGAGTAGTGGATCACGCCATCTATTCAACAGAGGGATTTCTCCCTTGCTGGTAAGGTGCTCCAGGAGGGGAAGGGAAACCACTCCGTGCAAACCTCTGTCAGACAGCAGCTCAGACTGCCATCAATCAGACCATTGCCAACCAGACCGCCGTTGACCAGACTGCCACCGTCCAGATCACCGACGACCAGACCGTCCAGACCACCGATGACCAGACCATCCAGACCACCGACGACCAGACCGCCACTGACCAGAATGCCCAGACCACCTTTGATCAGACTGTCCAGACCGCCACCACCCATAGCACCAACGACCACACCGCTGTCAACCAGAACGCTGACGACCCGGTCGACCACAACGCCCTCAAACAGGGCGTTGTGTCAAACAGCCATCGACCAAACCGTCCAGAACATCGACCATATCGCTGACCACACTTCTGACCACTACAGCAACGACAACATCTGCCATTCCTCAGATGGCTACACAGAGCCTGTGTGATCAGGTCCAGAACTAGGCAAGCTACACAGAGCGATGCGGTGCCTAGAGAGGATCTGCAAGGTAAGATTGCCACTGCTCTGCAGGGACTGGGGATGGTAGAAATCCGAAGCCTGGAGGGTCTGAGGTGTGCAAACTAGAGGTCGACCGAATATGATTTTTCAACGCCGATACCGATTTATTCGGCGACCAAAAAAAGCTGCTACCGATTAATCGGCCGATTTTTATATACAGTTGGGAGAACAAGTATTTGATACACTGCCGATTTTACAGGTTTTCCTACTTACAAAGCATGTAGAGGTCTACATAATTTTTTTATCATAGGTACACTTCAACTGTGAGAGACGGAATCTAAAACAAAAATCCAGAAAATCACATTGTATGATTTTTAAGTAATTAGTTTGCATTTTATTGCATGACATAAGTATTTGATACATCAGAAAAGCAGAACTTAATATTTGGTACAGAAACCTTTGTTTGCAATTACAGAGATCATACGTTTCCTGTAGTTCTTGACTAGGTTTGCACACACTGCAGCAGGGTGTTTTGGCCCACTCCTCCATACAGACCTTCTCCAGATCCTTCAGGTTTTGGGGCTGTCGCTGGGCAATACGGACTTTCAGTTCCCTCCAAAGATTTTCTATTGGGTTCAGGTCTGGAGACTGGCTAGGCCCCTCCAGGACCTTGAGATGCTTCTTACGGAGCCACTCCTTAGTTGCCCTGGCTGTGTGTTTCGGGTCATTGTCATGCTGGAAGACCCAGCCACGACCCATCTTCAATGCTCTTACTGAGGGAAGGAGGTTGTTGGCCAAGATTTACGATACATGGCCCCATCCGTCCTCCCCTCAATACGGTGCAGTCGTCCTGTCCCCTTTGCAGAAAAGCATCCCCAAAGAATGATGTTTCCACCTCCATGCTTCACGGTTTGGATGGTGTTAATAAAAAAAATAAAAAAAAAAAATATATATATATATGCCATTTAGCAGACGCTTTTATCCAAAGCGACTTACAGTCATGTGTGCATACATTCTACGTATACATTCTACGTATGGGTGGTCCCGGGGATCGAACCCACTACCCTGGCGTTACAAGCGCCATGCTCTACCAACTGAGCTTCTTCCAAACACGGCGAGTGGATTTTAGACCAAAAAGCTCTATTTTTGTCTCATCAGACCACATGACCTTCTCCCATTCCTCCTCTGGATCATCCAGATGGCCATTGGCAAACTTCAGACGGGCCTGGACATGCGCTGGCTTGAGCAGGGGGACCTTGCGTGCACTGCAGGATTTTAATCCATGACTGCATAGTGTGTTACTAATGGTTTTCTTTGAGACTGTGGTCCCAGCTCTCTTCAGGTCATGGACCAGGTCCTGCTGTGTATTTCTGGGCTGATCTCTCACCTTCCTAATGATCATTGACCGTCATCTTGAACTTCTTCCATTTTCTAATAATTGCGCCAACAGTTGTTGCCTTCTCACCAAGAAGCTTGCCTATTGTCCTGTAGCCCATTCCAGCCTTGTGCAGGTCTACAATTTTAACCCTGATGTCCTTACACAGCTCTCTGGTCTTGGCCATTGTGGAGAGGTTTGATTGAGTGTGTGGTAACGAGTTTAAACAGGTGCAGTTAATACAGGTAATGAGTGGAGAACAGGAGGGATTCTTAAAGAAAAACGAACAGGTCTGTGAGAGCTGGAATTCTTACTGGTTGGTAGGTGATCAAATACTTATGTCATGCAATAAAATGCAAATGAATTACTTAAAAATCATACGATGTGATTTTCTGGATTTTTGTTTTAGATTCCGTCTCTCACAGTCGAGGTGTACCTATGATAAAAATTACAGATCTCTACGTGCTTTTTAAATAGGAAACACTGCCGATTTTACAGGTTATCAAATACTTGTTCTCCCCACTGTATATATTTGTAATAATGACAATTACAACAATACTGAATGAACACTTAAATTAACTTAATATAATACATAAATACAATCAATTTAGCCTCAAATAAATAATGAAACATGTTCAATTTGGTTTAAATAATTCAAAAACAAATTGTTGGAGAAGAAAGTAAAAGTGCAATATGTGCCAAGTAAGAAAGCTAACGTTTAAGTTCCCGGCTCAGAACATGACAACATATGAAAGCTGGTGGTTCCTTTTGACATGAGTCTTCAATATTCCCAGGTAAGAAGTTTTAAGTTGTAGTTATTATAGGAATTATAGGACTATTTATCTCTCTATACCATTTGTATTTCATTAACCTTTGACTATTGGATGTTCCTATAGGCACTTTAGTATTGCCAGTGTAACAGTATAGCTTCCGTCCGTCTCCTCGCTCCTACCTGGACTCGAACCAGGAACACGATGACAACAGCCACCCTCGAAGCAGCATTACCCATGCAGAGCAAGAGGAATAACTACTCCAAGTCTCAGAGCGAGTGACGTTTGAAACGCTATTTGTGTGCACCCCGCTAACTCGCTAGCCATTTCACATCGGTTACACCAGCCTAATCTTGGGAGTTGATAGGCTTGAAGTCATAAACAGTGCTGTGCTTGCGAAGAGCTGCTGGCAAAACGCACAAAAGTGCTGTTTGAATGAATGCTTACGAGCCTGCTGCTGCCTACCACCGCTCAGTCAGACTGCTCTATCAAATCATAGACTTAGTTATAACATAATAACACACAGAAATACGAGCCTTAGGTCATTGATATGGTCGAATCCGGAAACTATCATCTCGAAAACAAAACATTTATTCTTTCAGTGAAATACGGAACCGTTCCGTATTTTATCTAACGGGTGGCATCCATAAGTCAAAATATTCCTGTTACATTGCACAACCTTCAATTTTATGTCATAGTTACGTAAAATTAGGCGGCCCAAACTGTTGAATATACCCTGACTCTGCGTGCAATGAACGCAAGAGAAATTACACAATTTCACCGGTTAATATTGCCTGCTAACCTGGATTTCATTTAGCTAAATATGCAGGATGAAAAATATATACTTCTGTGTATTGATTTTAAGAAAGGCATTAATGTTTATGGTTAGGTACACATTGGAGCAACGATACGCACCGCATCGATTATATGCAACGCAGGACACACTAGATAAACTAGTAATATCATCAACCATGTGTAGTTAACTAGTGATTATGATTGCTAAATGTATTGCTAGCTAGCAACTTACCTTGGCTTCTACTGCATTCGCGTAACAGGCAAGCTCCTCGTGGAGCGCAATGTAATCAGGTGGTTAGAGCGTTGGACTAGTTAACTGTAAGGTTGCAAGATTGAATCCCCCGAGCTGACAAGGTAAAAATCTGTCATTCTGCCCCTGAACGAGGCAGTTAACCCACCGTTCCTAGGCCTTCATTGAAAATAAGAATGTGTTCTTAACTGACTTGCCTAGTTAAATAAAGATTAAATAAAGTGTATATATATATATATATATATATATATATATATATATATATATATATATATATATATATATATATATATATATATATCGGCCCTAATTAATCAGCCATTCCGATTAATCGGTCGACCTCTAGTGTAACGTCAAATAAAAAAGTCCTCATCGTTGGTGTGTTCAGAGGACTAAATACCTTCCAAGTTACCCGTATAAATAGTGACAGTTAAAACATATTTTTGTTGTTGAGTTTATTGCTCTAGCACAGTAAGCTCTTATTCTCTGTCCCCTACGCTCTAGGGGACCAGTTTTGATAGCCTTTAGCCGCACCCTCATACTACTCCTTCTCTGTTCCGCGGGTGATGTGGAGGTAAACCCAGGCCCGGCATGTCCCCAGGCACCCTCATTTGTTGACTTCTGTGATCGAAAAAGCCTTGGTTTCATGCATATCAACATCAGAAGCCTCCTCCCCAAGTTTGTTTTACTCACTGCTTTAGCACACTCTGCTAACCCTGATGTCCTTGCCGTGTCTGAATCCTGGCTCAGGAAGGCCACCAAAAATTCAGAGATTTCCATACCCAACTATAACATCTTCCGTCAAGATAGAACTGCCAAAGGGGGATGAGTTAGCCTGCAAAGTAATGTCATACTTTCCAGGTCCATACCCAAACAGTTCGAACTACTAATTTTGAAAATTACTCTCTCCAGAAATAAGTCTCTCACTGTTGCCGCCTGCTACCGACCCCCTTCAGCTCCCAGCTGTGCCCTGGACACCATTTGTGAATTGAAAAAAAAGCTACGGCCAGCTTCTTCAGGCAGAAGTTTGCATCCTGTAGCTCCAACTCCAAAAAGTTCTGGGACACTGAAGTCCATGGAGAACAAGAGCACCTCCTCCCAGCTGCCCACTGCACTGAGGCTAGGTAACACGGTCACCACCGATAAATCCATGATTATCGAAAACTTCAACAAGCATTTCTCAACGGCTGGCCATGCCTTCCGCCTGGCTACTCCTACCTCGGCCAACAGCTCCGCCCCCCCCCGCAGCTCCTCGTCCAAGCCTCTCCAGGTTCTCCTTTACCCAAATCCAGATAGCAGATGTTCTCAAAATCAGCTGGGCTTGACAATCTGGACCCTCTATTTCTGAAACTACCCGCCGCCATTGTCGCAACCCCTATCACCAGCCTGTTCAACCTCTCTTTCATATCGTCTGAGATCCCCAAGGATTGGAAAACTGCCGCAGTCATCCCCCTCTTCAAAGGGGGAGACACCCTGGACCCAAACTGTTACAGACTTATATCCATCCTGTCCTGCCTATCTAAGGTCTTTGAAAGCCAAGTCAACAAACAGGTCACTGACCATCTCGAATCCCACCGTACCTACTCCGCTGTGCAATCTGGTTTCCGAGCCGGTCACGGGTGCACCTCAGCCACACTCAAGGTACTAAACGATATCATAACCGCCATCGATAAAAGACAGTACTGTGCAGCCGTCTTCATCGACCTTGCCAAGGCTTTCGACTCTGTCAATCACCATATTCTTATCGGCAGACTCAGTAGCCTCGGTTTTTCGGATGACTGCCTTGCCTGGTTCACCAATTACTTTGCAGACAGAGTTAAGTGTGTCATGCTGTCCAGTCCTCTGGCAGTCTCTATGGGGGTGCCACAGGGTTCAATTCTCGGGCCGACTCTTTTCTCTGTATATATCAATGATGTTGCTCTTGCTGCGGGCGATTCCCTGATCCACCTCTACGCAGACAACACCATTCTATATACTTTCGGCCCGTCATTGGACACTGTGCTATCTAACCTCCAAATGAGCTTCAATGCCATACAACACTCCTTCCGTGGCCTCCAACTGCTCTTAAACGCTAGTAAAACCAAATGCATGCTTTTCAACCGATCGCTGCCCGCACCCGCATGCCCGACTAGCATCACCACCCTGGATGGTTCCGACCTTGAATATGTGGACATCTATAAGTACCTAGGTGTCTGGCTAGACTGCAAACTCTCCTTCCAGACTTATATCAAACATCTCCAATCGAAAATCAAATCAAGAATCTGCTTTCTATTCCGCAACAAAGCCTCCTTCACTCACGTCGCCAAACTTACCCTAGTAAAACTGACTATCCTACCGATCCTCGACTTTGGCGATGTCATCTACAAAATTGCTTCCAACACTCTACTCAGCAAACTGGATGCAGTTTATCACAGTGCCATCCGTTTTGTCACTAAAGCACATTATACCACCCACCACTGCGTCTTGTATGCTCTAGTCGGCTGGCCCTCGCTACATATTCGTCGCCAGACCCACTGGCTCCAGGTCATCTACAAGTCCATGCTAGGTAAAGCTCCGCCTTATCTCAGTTCACTGGTCACGATGGCAACACCCATCCGTAGCACGCGCTCCAGCAGGTGTATCTCACTGATCATCCCTAAAGCCAACACCTCATTCGGCCGCCTTTCGTTCCAGTACTCTGCTGCCTGTGACTGGAACGAATTGCAAAAATCGCTGAAGTTGGAGACTTTTATCTCCCTCACCAACTTCAAACATCAGCAATCTGAGCAGCTAACCGATCGCTGCAGCTGTACATAGTCTATCGGTAAATAGCCCACCCATTTTTACCTACCTCATCCCCATACTGTTTTTATTTATTTACTTTTCTGCTCTTTTGCACACCTATATCTCTACCTGTACATGACCATCTGATCATTTATCCCTCCAGTGTTAATCTGTAAAATTGTAATTATTCGCCTACCTCCTCATGCCTTTTGCACACAATGTATATAGACTTTATTTTTCTTCTATTTTCTACTGTGTTATTGACTTGTTAATTGTTTACTCCATGTGTAACTCTGTGTTGTCTGTTCACACTGCTATGCTTTATCTTGGCCAGGTCGCAGTTGTAAATGATAACTTGTTCTCAACTAGCCTACCTGGTTAAATAAAGGTGAAATAAAAAATAAAATAAAGTGAATATCCAACGGAAATGGATAATAAATAAAATATTGTTAGGGTAGACTAAAATGCAAACAATGCCTTCCAATAAGGGGAAAGTGGCATCCCGGTGAACAGAAGTTATCATATTTGTTTTGCAGAACATTGTTTGAGAGTGATCCATGTGTATTAGTAGTAGTGATTGAGAGGGTTTTCCTATTGGCAAGAGTAGAAGGGTCCTTGTTGAAGGAAACAGACATGGAGACTAATGAAAGGTAAGACAATGATAATGGAAAGATTCATGGTACTCATGGTCTATCAAATGTAATGAGTGTTGACAGTATGGTGAATGGTAATATGTTATTAGTAGCTTTCAGATGGCACTCCATTAATGCAATATTTTAGTAATTTGAAGAGCTATGGTTTCACTACAAGGTCACATGAAAAATATGAGTGTGAACAGCATTTGGTTGCCATTGCGAACAGAGGGATTGAGCCTTAGGACTGATATTGAATTAGAGGCTGCCATCTGGTGTTTGGGTTAAACATAAGCTTCCTGTGGCCGATAGATAAGCAGCCAGTAACAGTGAGTGAACTCAAACAGGATGTAAGGGACACAGTGGAAAAATTTGGAACAGAGGTATGAATAATAGAATAGGATACATTTTTGACAATTTCCAATTATTTCTCAATTCGATAGAGTTTGAATAAATAAGTAAGAAGGAAACGTCATCTAAAAACAATCTGTACTACGTGGAACACTGTCCAAAATTGAAGTGAGTAGATACAAATACATGTTTTAGTATGAAAGAGCTGATAAACCAGCACCAACTTCTTGAAGGCCCTAGCAGATTTGTTAAACAACAGGTTTCGTATTTTGACTAGTTGATGTCCCAGGGACGGAAAGTACAGAACACAAGCCATACGTCAATTCAACCGGTCTAGACGATAAGATTACAAGAAGGGGATCTGGGATTGTTTACTTTAGAAGGTGCCTATTTGGCTTAATGGGACCCTGTATCATCTGGGTCTCCAGTGTGATTATATGTATGCATGTTTTTATTGAGGCTTCCTCGCCAAAATGCAGTGAGCTCGATTGAAAATGAGAGGGAGGTAGATGGGCATAGTAGTACCAACATTTTTATTTTTAGGATCGATTTAAGATGTAGAATAGTGAAAATTAATTACATGTTTATTTTCTCTTTCTGGACTGATTGAATGTCCACTACCAAGTTTTCTGATGAGTTTAAAAATGATTCTGTATTTCTTCCTTTGAAGTGTTTCCTGAGGCAGGTGCCTTGGGAAAGCAGTTAGTGAAATTCTGCAGTACTATAAAGTATAAAGGTACCTGGATCTGGCTGTTAAGGGAGCTCCCAAATTAAGTAAGGCCTGGCCATTTGTTTGTTTTTGCCCTATGTTCTACCGCACACACACACCTGCATGCACACACAACCCAACCGTCTATACTTATGAATATTTGTTAGTGCTGTTAATAATGTGTCTGATTTATTGTGTGGGGTTTTCTATTTGGTTTTAGTAGGTTCTTCATGGGTTAGAAAAGATGCACCTTTCTAACCCGATATGCAAAACATGTACTTAGTCATTCTGTATTATGTTTTGTTTGGAGCCCAGGAAGAGTAGCTGCTGCTTTTGCAACAGCTAATGGGGATCCTAATAAAATACCAAAATACCTTAAAGGGCACACAAATTACATTTTCTGAAGTATCTATTGTCTGAATTTTGGTTGCACACTTAAGTTGAGAAATGTACTGAAACACCCAATGTAAACCTGGTATAGATAATATTTAACATGTTTTAAAACAAGTCTGAAGGACAGGGAAAGAAAAGGGAAAGAACAGACTCACTTAAAGGTTTTGAATGACCTCTGTTCTGACGAGGTCTTATCACCATAACTAGAAAGATCATTGACATTGGTTTATATTTAAATATAATGTGTAAATGCTGATAAGTATGACGAAGTGTATTGTTGTTGAAACAAATCACCTTTTTCCCTTTACCCTTTATAAATCATTGATAGTTCTAATTTGGATGGGCGAGAAGGAGAGAGACAGAGCGCTGCCCCTGAACTGTGCAGAAGGCACACAGGGAGGGGGCGGGTGAGCTACTCACACACAAGTACACAGTGTGAGTCAAGTGTCCAAAGGGGCAATGGTGGTGGCTGTAGAAAATAATGTGTCCAATGTTTAATTTTCAAGATTCACAACGCAGGAAAGGAAGCACCAACCTATTTGTCAAGACTACCAGTCCCCAGGGGCCCTTTGGTAAATATGCAAATTGATTTTGTTCACAGGCCTGCCTTTAAAAGAAAAAAAAGAGTTGGTAATGGTTGACAGCCACTTAAAATGGATTGCAGCCTATGTGCCCAAACAGGACTTACCTGTGTGGATGCCCTACTCATAGTTTCCAATGCGTTCCACCCCAGTCAGGAAAAGTTTTTGATGGCCCGTCCCATGAAAACCCCTGTGTCACCACCAGCTGCAGTCCCAGATCTGCATCTGTTGGATGACACTATGATGAAGTACTGTATAACTGACTAACTGTATTCGAGCTGTTCACTCACAGGTCTCTGCTGCCCATCTCCCCCAGACAACCGTCCCCATCACAATCTCCAACCTGGAGATTGGGTAATGGTCAGGAGAAACAACAGAGGAAAAGACCACATCAGATCACCCTCACCACCCCAACGGCAGTAAAAAAGCTTAGGAAAACACCTGGATCCACGCCTCCCACTGTAAGCATGTAGCAGAGCCGGAAGAAGATGTTACTCCTACAACCCAGTAAGGGCACTCTGCTTACCCTGGGACCTCCTACAACCCAGTAGGGGCACTCTGCTAACCCTGGGACCTCCTACAACCCAGTAGGGGCACTCTGCTAACCCTGGGACCTCCTATAACCCAGTAGGGGCACTCTGCTTACCCTGGGACCTCCTACAACCCAGTAGGGGCACTCTGCTAACCCTGGGACCTCCTATAACCCAGTAGGGGCACTCTGCTTACCCTGGGACCTCCTACAACCCAGTAGGGGCAACCCAGTAGGGGCACTCTGCTAACCCTGGGACCTCCTACAACCCAGTAGAGGCACTCTGCTAACCCTGGGACCTCCTACAACCCAGTAGGGGCACTCTGCTAACCCTGGGACCTCCTATAACCCAGTAGGGGCACTCTGCTTACCCTGGGACCTCCTACAACCCAGTAGGGGCACTCTGCTTACCCTGGGATTCGCAGCCATTGTGGCTGTTGGCATCCTCTTGGTGGTAGCAGATTTCGAGCCAGATGCGGGTTAACTTCCTTCAACCTCTTCGCTCCAAAGAGGCCCGGCATCCACAGGGTTAAACCCAGAAGAAGCTGACCCTGCTGACTTGGACCTGGACTCTGACCCTGCAGACCTGAAGAGAAGAAAAAAGAGGACATGAACAATTTGGGGTTTCCCCCGGGTCAAACACTTTCTTACAATTAGCTAGTAATGTCTCTGTACTACAGAATGTATCAGATTGTTGTGGATGGTTACCAGACAGTGCTGAGACTATGCCATTACTAGCTATACCCCTCTGTGTTTATTAAATATTAATGTGGACCAAAGCAGTTACCTTACATACCGAGAGCTTGATTCGGTGGAGGATAAGGTGTTTTATATGAGAAGGTTTTAATAATCCCACCTCTGCCCAAGCAACCCATCACCCTGTCCTACTCTTCCCCAGGTTATTTGCGTTATATAGCAAATGGAAACGGTCTCCAGTTGGTGGAAAGTCATTGTAAGTATAACCTTTCTGTCTACATTAACATAATCCTGCCCTTACTGTTGAGAAATGGATCGGAACCCTAACATGTCATTGGGAACGCTAAACCTACTTCCTCAGTAAGTGGAACTACTGTATGTGTGTGTGTGGGGGGAAAGCCTACTATTATCTGCCTACAAACTGGTCAGGATCCTGCTATGCTGCCTATGTTGTTCCTGTTGTGTGTGCTATCCCAGTATCCCCAAATCACCCTTTTCTCTGCATTAATTCCCAATTATGGCATGACAACTGTGCTTGATTCCTTTAGAGAACTAGCAAATGTAGAAAGAATGGGTAATGCTACTGCTATTGAATAATTAACTGTTGAACTTGTATAAGGGAGGGGTTTGTGCGTTGGTGGGTCAAGAATGCTGAGTCAGTTGCCACTATCAGACGTGGTGGTTTCTATTGCAAACAAGCAAGATAAGTTGGGTTGGGATGTGTTTGCACGGGTGAAAACTAGCCTGTGGAACTTTTGCTGCAATGTCTCCTGGTACTAGTTGGAGTCCTTTTTGCTATCTTTTCTCAAGCCGGATGACCTTGGTGAGGAGATTGCGTGAAACAGCAGTATCTCCTCTCCACCAGATCGTCAAGACCACAGAAGTTAACGTAAATGACTTGACAGACCTCATCACCGTTTCACACTTCGTTGGTTATCCAGATGGCCCTATTGGGGACAATAAAGCCTACTGTCATTGAAATGACCCCGATCCCTATGAACCTTCCTTTCCACCAGATTATTATTATTATTTAGTTACCGTTCAAGAGTTCCATTCAGACCACCCCTTTCCGTGTAAAATAACAATTTCCCAGAAACCAGAAGGATTTTAAGTAATGTCTGACAACAGCTCAGGTATATAATGTTGGGTGATGCTTATGTTTCCCGTAGCATCAAAGGGGGAATTTTTGTGGCAGAATTGGGGTGATTGTTGCTATGCATTTCATAGACTCCTGTTATGTCTGCACCCTAACACAAGGCCATTGTGTTCTGGAACTGTTTCTATAAGATAACTGTTGTGTAACAATAATATAATTGTTTTATCACCTCTCACTATATAAGGGCATGTAACCATCTACTCTACCAGCTCCTTCCCTGACTGAGATCAGAGGGGAATCTACCTATCAGCTGCTTGTATTAAAGATTCACCATTATAGAACTAAATTAGTCTCTAATCTTTGGATGGAATTAACCACAACCATTTGAACAGAAAGTGAGATTAAGTGGCATTCACAAAGGTAAAAATCTGTCACGTATTAACAGATCAGCAGCGGTCCTGGCTTGTAGCTTACATTGAACTAGACTGTGCCTCCCTCCCGTAGCCTCAATGTGCTTGACTACAGTATCCTGCTGGCCCATCAACCCTTGTACCAAGACATGCTGGACAGGAAGCACTCAGACTGTCAAATGAATAATCAAATGGCATTTTGTTCTATTTGTGTCAGTGAACATACTGTCTGTAGAATTACTTTATAAAACGCCTACATTCGCTGTAAAACAAGATTGATTAAGAACAGTAGGTGGCATCACATATTGCTTCTGCTGCAGTGGTAGCCTATAGATATTTACTGTACATACACTTTTTGTCATTTAACTGTTATTCCATTTGTTCACAACATGGCATTTTGTGTGTTTTATGATTTAATAAATATTCTCAGGCATTTGACTGTAGAGACATTTAACCTAAAAATAATCTGGCATAGTTCTCATAAAAATAAAGCATGCATGAATGCTTTTTTGAGGGGGAATAACTTGCTATTAGAGAATCCATAATAAAACCAATCACGGAGTGAGTGTGGTGGGTATTAAACACTGCTGGGACAGGGCCTGGGTAGAGAAAGTATTCAACACACTTGAAATAGATTATGAAAATAATAGTGCCAAAGACTTCTTTGTTCATCTTCAGTTGTTTAGGTTCATAAATCCTGTAAGAGATCAATGGCAAACAGTATAATTTTAGTCTGTATACAAATCAATTTGTCAGTGTCATGAAGGAGGAACCTTCTATTGATGTTTTATATTGCCAGAAAGATTACATTCTCAACTTTCAGCAAAAAATATGAAGTTCTGTCTGTATCGATAAACCTTTCAGTGTATTCTGACACACATACAAAAACACACACATGACACACACCCACTGATTGGCAGGGTTGTTAACTGATATCTGCATCGGGAGTGTTAGCTAGCTAGAGTCTGAAGGGGTTTGGAGCCTCTCTGATTGTTCCCTCAGTAATCTATGGAAGAGTATTAGGGCCAAGTGAAGATAAAAAAATGCAACAGGTGGTGGTACTGTTGCCAGAATGTTGGAAGTCATTGCATGCTGTAGTGTTAAGATTTCCCTTCACTGGAACTAAGGGACCTAGCCCGAACCATGAAAAACAGCCCCACATCATTATTCCTCCTCCACCAAACTTTACAGTTGGCACTATGCATTCAGGTGGGTAGCATTCTCCTGACATCCTCCAAACCCAGATTAGTCCGCCGGACTGCCAGATGGTGAAACGTAACAGGTCCCTGGGTTCGCGCGCAGGCTCTGTCGTAACCGGCTGCGACCGGGAGGTCCGTGGGGCGACGCACAATTGGCCTAGCGTTGTCCGGGTTAGGGAGGGATTGGTCGGTAGGGATGTCTTTGTCTCATCGCGCACCAGCGACTCCCGTGGCGGGCCGGACGCAGTGCGGGCTAACCAAGGTTGCCAGGTGCACGGTGTTTCCTCCGACACAATGGTGCGGCTGGCTTCCGGGTTGGATGCACGCTGTGTTAAGAAGCAGTGCGGCTTGGTTGGGTTGTGTATCGGGGGACGCATGACTTTCAACCTTCGTTTCTCTTGAGCCCGTACGGGAGTTGTAGCGATAAGACAAGATGGTAGCTACTACAACAATTGGATACCGCAAAATTGGGGAGAAAAAAAAAAAGATCAGGATCCAGAGTAACGCTGAGGTCCTTCACAGTTTTATTTGAGACGTCCTCTGTACAACCATTAAGATTAATTGTCAGATTCAACAGAAGATCTCTTTGTTTCTTGGGACCTAGAACAAGCATCTCTGTTTTGTCCGAGTTTAAAAGTAGAAAGTTTGCAGCCATCCACTTCCTTATGTCTGAAACACAGGCTTCTAGCGAGGGCAATTTTGGGGCTTCACCGTGTTTCATTGAAATGTACAGCTGTGTGTGATCTGCATAGCAGTGAAAGTTAACATTATGTTTTCGAATGACATCCCCAAGAGATAAAATATATAGTGAAAACAATAGTGGTCCTAAAACAGAACCTTGAGGAACACCGAAATTTACAATTGATTTGTCAGAGGACAAACTATTCACAGAGACAAACTGATATCTTTCCGACAGATAAGATCTAAACCAGGCCAGAACTTGGCCGTGTAGACCAATATGGGTTTCCAATCTCTCCAAAAGAATGTGGTGATCGATGGTATCAAAAACAGCACTAAGGTCTAGGAGCACGAGGACAGATGCAGAGCCTCGGTCTGATGCCATTAAAAGGTCATTTACCACCTTCACAAGTGCAGTCTCAGTGCTATGATGGGGTCTAAAACCAGACTGAAGTATTTCAGTTCTTCTACTGCCAATGTTTGTCTATGGAGATTGTATGGCTGTGTACTCAATTTTATACACCTATCAGCAACGGGGGGAGCTGAAATAGCTGAATCCACTATTTTTAAGTGTGTCCACATACGTTTGTATATATAGTGTATATTGACTATTAGTTGAGACGCAGGGCCCGTTCTCGCTTTCTCGGGTGGGAAATTGGAAATGTGAACTGGGCCAAGTTGGGGGTAATGATGCATTTAGGTTGAAGTTTATTGAGATGCATGAATATACCGCACTAAAAGCTTGATTTTATGGCTGTTTTAAAATAAATTCCCAGCAATTCTACATAGTAATGATTTATGTTCACTACTTGGTCAATTGATTTGATGATTAAATCTATGCAAATAAATTTGGCTGTATAAATTGATAGTTCACCCCTCTGTTTTATTTTATTCTATAGGGTATATTGTAACCATGTGTTCAAGCCAATCAAATCAAAGTTCATTCAGGGCTGTCCTTTTAGAACTACGAAAGGCGCTCCAATTGTTTAAAAAAAACACATCAAGATCTGTTCCCTATGCCCAGTGGCAACCCGTCATTCAGGGCAGTTCACCCCACTTTTTTAGCAAAACAAAAAGAAAAACATTTGTTTTTTTGTTGCCTGTTTTGCATGTTATTTTGGCATTAATACGTGTCACAAATCAGTTTGCAAACAATGTAAAAAAAACATGTTTTATTGAGTTAATAAAGCCGCATACAAACATGGTCTCTTTTTTGCTTTCTTGAGTAAGGCAGCTCCAAAATGCAGGTGTTTCAGCCTTTCTGTGATGGTGGGGCAGGGGAACACTACTACACCAGAAAATATACGGGGAGAACTAAAAATTCAAGCCCTTTGGGTGCTGCCAGAGAGTTACATTAGAAGTGCCAATCCAAGAAGGTTCAAGGTCATTGGCCACAGATAAAGTTACATCAAATCACGTTATATCTACCTTAGCTTTGATTGGACTGAGCACATCAACATCATACTTTCAAAATCTTAACTAGCAAGCTAGCAGTCATTATCATAAGTCATGTCGACAATCTACCTTCAAATCATTTTCCATCCTTGTCATATGAAGAGAAATTACAGATGAAATGTATTGGTGCTCATCGGCCATTGGACATAAACATTACACAACAAGTTGGAAGTCGCAAATTGACCAATGAGGGGTTTGGAAGGAATCAGTGGCTAACTGTAAACTTTGCAAAGCAATCACTAGCCTGCTATTCAGTGGGAGTGGGTGTGTGGTCCAAGTCTGGGTTTAAGGGTCTGTTTTCCCAGCTTAAAAGGATAAACATTCAACACCATGGGCCAGAAAAGGTTGAATACATTGGCCATGCTGTCAATCCAGCAAGACTTCTGCATCGTTCAAAACAACTGGAAATCTCCAACTTCAGTGAGTTCAAGACAACTGGGAACTCTGAAGAAAACAAGCTCAGACTGGAAAAATACGTTTTGACTGGTCATCCAACTCGGAATTCCAAGTCGGAAACTCAGGCCTCTTTTTGGAGCTCCGACCTGAAGATCACTGATGTCATGATTCAACCTTGTTTTTCCGAGTTCCCAGTTGTCATGAAAGCACCATAAATCCAGCTCCCGCTCAGCCCAGTCAAAACTGTTCGCTGCCCTGGCCCCCCAATGGTGGAACAAACTCCCTCACGACGCCAGGACAGCGGAGTCAATCACCACCTTCCGGAGACACCTGAAACCCCACCTCTTTAAGGAATACCTAGGATAGGATAAGTAATCCCTCTCACCCCCCCCTTAATATTTAGATGCACTATTGTAAAGTGACTGTTCCACTGGATGTCATAAGGTGAATGCACCAATTTGTAAGTCGCTTTGGATAAGAGCGTCTGCTAAATGACTTAAATGTAATGTAAATGTAATGTAAATGTAGAATGCCAGACTTCGATGGCAAAGTTGGATGAAATCATTTGCCCACTGTCACGTTCATCGAATGGAGGAGACCAAGGCGCAGCGTGATATGAATACATGTTCTATATTTAATGAAGAAAGAATACTAAAAACAAACTTACAAAACAACAAACGACCGTGACGCTATACTACAAACAGTGCATACACAGGCAACTAGACATAGACAATAACCCACAAAATACCCAAAGAAGATGGCTGCCTAAATATGGTTCCTAATCAGAGACAACGATATACACCTGCCTCTAATTGAGAACCAATCTAGGCATCCATAGAAATACATAAACACCTAGATGGTAAACAACCACATAAACCTACAAAAACACTAGACAGTACAAAAACACATACATCACCCATGTCACACCCTGACCTAACCAAAATATATAAAGAAAACAAAGAATACTCAGGTCAGGACGTGACAGTACCACCCCACAAAGGTGCGGACTCCGGCCGCAAAAACCTAATCAAAAGGGGAGGGTCCAGGTGGGCCTTTTTCACGGCGGCGGCTTAGGTGCGGGACGTGGACCCCGCTCTACCTCAGTCTTGGCCCACTTAGGTGGCGCCTCTGGTGCGGGGACCCTCGCAGCGGGCCCGGACGGTTCCTGGCTGGCTGACGGCTCTGGCGGCTCTTGGCTGGCTGGACGGCTCTGGCGGCTCTTGGCTGGACGACGGCTCTGACGGCTCCTGGCTGGCTGACGGCTCTGACAGCTCCTGGCTGGCTGACGGCTCCTGGCTGGCTGACGGCTCTGGCGGTTCAGGACAGACGGGAGACTCTGGTGGATCCGTACGGGAGGGAGACTCTGGCGGATCCGGACGGGAGGGAGACTCTGGCGGATCCGGACGGGAGGGAGACTCTGGCGGATCCGGACGGGAGGGAGACTCTGGCGGATCCGGACTGGCGAGGCGCACTGTAGGCCTGGTGCGTGGTGCCGGCACTGGTGTTACCGGGCTGGAGACATGCACCTCGGGGTGAGTGCAGAGAGGAGGAACAGGGCATACAGGGCTCTGGAGACGCACAGGAAGCCTGATGCGTGGTGTTGGCACTGGTGGTACTGGGCCGAGGACACACACCTCAGGGCGAGTGCGGGGAGGAGGAACAGGGTGTACTGGACTGCCGAGGCGCACTATAGGCCTGGTGCGTGGTGCCGGCACTGGTGGTACTGGGCTGAGGACACGCACCCCAGGATGAGTGTGAGAAGCAGGAACAAGACACACCGGGTTTTGAAGGTGTACTGGAGACCTGGTGTGTATAGCCGGCATCAAATCCTCCGGAACTTTAACACAAGTTTCAGGCTGAGTACGAGGAACTGACACAGGTGGCATCGGACAGCTAACACCCTCCTCAGGGCGAATGCCATGCATACTATGCCAAACCACCAGCTCTCTCTCTTCACTCTCCTCCAATTTCGTCAACAACTCCTCGAATGTCTCAATCTCCCCTCCGTTCACTCTCCTCTAATCTGTCCAATAACTCCTCAACAATCTCAGACACAACCCTCAACTTTGCCGACTGCTCCAAGTGCCACCCCCCAGTACATTTTTGGGGCTGCCTCTCGGGCTTCCAGCCGCGCTGCCGTGCTGCCTCCTCATACTGGCGCCTCTCTGTTTTCGCTGCCTCCAGCGCCGATATTCCCCTGGTTGTGCCCAGGGTCCTCCGCCATCCAGAATTTCCTCCCAAGTCCATGAGTCCTGCGATTGCTGCTGCTGCCTTTTACCACGCTGCTTGGTCATTTTATGGTGGGTTATTCTGTCACGTTCGTCGAATGGAGGAGACCAAGGCACAGCGTGATATGAATACATGTTCTATATTTAATGAAGAAAGAACACTAAAACAAACTTACAAAACAACAAACGAACGTGACGCTATACTACAAACAGTGCAGACACAGGCAACTAGACATAGACAATAACCCACGAAATACCCAAAGAAGATGGCTGCCTAAATATGGTTCCCAATCAGAGACAACGATAAACAGCTGCCTCTAATTGAGAACCAATCTAGGCAACCATAGACATAAATAAACACCTAGATGGGCCTAGATACTTATTTTCCACCATAATTTGCAAATAAATTCATTAAAAATCCTACAATGTGATTTGTTTTCTTTTTTTCTAATTTTGTCTGTCATAGTTATAATAATAATAATATAATAATATATGCCATTTAGCAGACAATGTGATTTCATGTGTGCATTTCTACGTTGGGTGGTCGGGATCGAACCCACTTTTACAAGTGCTCTACCAACTGAGCTACAGAAGGACCATCCTAGGTATTCCTGGATTTAGTGTACCTATGAAAATTACAGGCCTCTCATCTTTTTAAGTGGGAGAACTTGCACAATAGGTGGCTGACTAAATACTCTTTTGCCCCACTGTATATAGCCTTGTTATTGTTATTTTATTGTTGCACTTTTATTTTTTTTACTTTAGTTATTTAGTAAATAGTTTCTTAACTCTTATTTTTCTTAAAACTGCATTGTCGGTTAAGGGCTTGGAAGTAAGCATTTCACAGGTGTATTCAGCGCAAGTGACAAATACATTTTTATTTGATTTGATATGCCCCCTTTGTTTATCCTACGATTCTGACTTGGTGTACAACAGTGTTGGCTCCTCTGAAGAGGAAGGGGAGGACTATCCTTCGCAGTGGATTTCAGTATTTTTTTTATTGTAAAACATTTAGAAAGATATACTTTTAGACAAAACTACACTAAATATAATCATGTCACCAAATATCTGATTAAAACATACTATTATGCAAAGAATGTCAACAGCACTGTAGGGTAGCATTATGGTGTAGCCTATCAGAGCTCATGCAGCATGAACTGACATTTTGTCCACCCAATCAAAGGATCAGAGAATGAATCTAGTACTGAAAGCATAAACTACAGCTATCTTCTAGTACTGCAGTGTATAAAATGTGGTCAGTAGTTGACTCAGAGAGAGAAAGAATAGTTGAACAGTTTTGAACAAATTAATTTCTTTCAAAATGAAGGAGAAGCAAGAGACAAATAGAGAGAGAGACAAAAAAAATCACTTTCAGTTTCACTTACTTAGCTAGCAAATGCAACTAGCTAGTTTAGCCTACTGAAACACCCTGCTCAAACAGAGGGATGCTATTTTAGCTAGCTATGACTTTCCAACACAACACTGGAACTCTTCCAAGTCAAGGTAAGCTTTTGGTATTACTCATTTATTGCCACCGGGACCCACCGGTGTAACTGCTTACTGACTATGCACTGATGTTACTGCATGATTGTAGCTGTTTACTAAAGTGTTAACGTTAGTTCTATTAGTTACTCTGACTATGAAGTTACTTTAGCTAAAATGGTGACAATGCTGTAGGCTGTGTGTGGAAGTTTGGTTTGGAAAGGTTATTTCGCCTGGTCACATACAGCTGATGTGTTGAGCATTGAAGACCACAATTGAAGGGAAGAGTTGAGAGGAGGAGAGTTTATGGATGCGAGAAGGAATTCAATGTGGCTGCTATGAAAGTGAGCTGTGTTTACGCATGATCAAGGGTGTGATTCTGTTGAAAAAGTTTCTTAAAAGGAAGCAAATGGAACAAAACATGGATAAACATACCTGAATTTGTCCAATAGAAACTCCTGTTTGCAACTGTTGGACTAATAATTCCCCCCTATATCTGCTAGATGCAGGCAAGAGTGTGCAAGGCCATACTGAATGTCGTTGTCTTTCACCTCAAATGTGTCTCTCGACCTGTGTGCACTTATGTTGTACACTTTCATTCAGAGGCTAGGTTGTAGCCTAAACCTATCGCTGTTACATTGAACTGGGTGAATGGAATAAGAATAGCAGTCATCCAACATGCTGTAATAGAAATAGGGCCATGATCATGATGATATGCCGGTGTTGAAGCAGGGACCGGTTTGGGTTTTTACTTTACCATCTATACCGGTATTTGAATGTTTGGTTTGTTAATTAAATGTGATATGACATGTGTAATGTCCATTTTTTAAAGTTTACTTCGCTACTTGAGTCATTTCTTTCCGCGCTACTTGCCACATAGATCTAGCCACGCCCCCTGTCACTCAAGGAGCGCCTTTCGTTCGGTCTCCATGGTCAATGCAGCACATGGAACAATGTTGATAACAATGCTGTTTTCACTTTGCTTCTTGATATAATTCCACTAACGTTCTATAATGGCATTATTAGTTTGTGTTTCTTACATCAGCAAACAGCTAGTTTGTCTTTTCTTGGCAAGTTGCCCTAAATCTTGTGAGATGCTAATTGTTAGCCGCTAATAAATGTACTAGGTACGCGCAAACGTTGCTCGCTAATGCAGCCTGATAATACCAGTGATGGTGTAGACCTAAATCAGCATTTTGTTTGTGCAACAGTATCTTCTAAATCAAAGAGGAAAATACAAAGCAAGAATATGTTAGCTACATGAAGTAGCCAAAGCTTATAGGGTCCCCTAGGAAACACTTATCAATACTTTAGTTCCTACCCTGTCACAATAACTCCTCCCTGGCATTTTAATTCGTTGTCATCTCAAACAACACTGTATTCAAAGTGCTCACTATTATAGATCTGGATGACTCTAAATACAAATGCTTTGTTTGTAAATTATGTCTGAGTGTTGGAGTGGAGTGTGCCCCTGGCTATCCGTAAATAAACAAGAAAATGGTGCCATCTGGTTTGCTTAATATTCAGAATTTGAAATTATTTATACTTTTACTTTTGATACTTAAGTACATTTGATCAATTACATTTACTTTGATACTTAAGTATACTTAAAAACAAATATTTTTTAGACTTTTACTCAAGTAGTATTTTACTGGGTGACATATAAAGTCCAAAGAAGAATCCTGAAGGAGGAGACATTACTAGAAACAAACTCAGTTTACCCTTTTATCTGTGGATTAATTGTTGGAGTAGTAAACCTTGTGCATTTCAGGTAAAATAACAACCCAAAGTTTATAACCCAGGACAAATTAGCTTGCAATAGCAAGCCAGCTAGCCAAAGAATATATATATATGTATTCTGGTTTTCGCCCTCAAAATCACACTTTCTTAACATCAACATGGGATGTCCAGTCCACAACAATACTTAAACACATCAAGAGACCCTTGAGGTCTGGGAAAAATCTAAGAAATTTACCCTTTAATTCAACTGTGCAGGCACTGTTGTTTGGTCAGCTGTGTTTCTGCAGTGCACATGAGGTGGAGTTTGCAAAACAATTGGCCACTGGATAGATGCAAATAATCATGATATCCATCTTCCAGGTAGGCGTAGGCTACTTTGTATCATTACCATTTCATTGAGAAAGGCTTTCTAAAAAAATAAACTACCAGAAGATGGTTAGGGCTATTAGTATCGCTATATTTTTCCTGTTGCTTAATTGTTTGAAACCATACAATGAAGCATGTCTAAGCTTGCTTCAAAGTATCCTATAGCCAAAATACCACCGTAGAAATGTGGAGGCAATTATTTTATAAAGACTCATATAGCCCTCCTGTTCTATTGGTTTTCAAATCAACTTTATTTCATTGTCTAGCAGCCAAAAGGTATTATCGTAGTCATATTAGCAACCCATGATAGTTGTGATAGCCATGGGAAGTAGGGATGCTGCGGGGTGCTACAGGACCATCTGGTAGTTTATATTTAAATTCTCATTTACAATGACTGCCTACCCCAGCCAAACGCTAACCTGGACGACGCTGGGCCAATTCTGCGCCACCCTATGGGACTCCCAATCCCGGACAGTTTTGATATAGCCTGGAATCGAACCAGGGTCTGTAGTTATGCCTCTAGCACTGAGATGCAGTTCCTTTGACCGCTGCGGCACTCAGGATGGTGAGATGTTAAAACTAAATAATGTGTAGTTGCAATAAAAAAAAACAATTAAACCCTTTTTTCCATTGCATTATTGATATAAATGATAATGGGATTGGGGTAGGTGAGAGAGAAAAAACATGGGATATTTATATACAGTGCCTTCGGAAATTATTCAGACCCCTTAACTTTTTCCACATTTTGTTAGGTTAAAGTCTTATTCTAAAATTGATAAAATAATCCCCCCCCATCAATATACACACACTACCCCATAATGACAAAGCAAAAACTTGATTTGACATTTTTGCTCATTTATAAAAAATGTATTAAATATAATATTTACATAAGTATTCAGACCCTTTACTTAGTACTTTGTTGAAGCACCTTTGGCAGCGATTGCAACCTTGAGTTTTCTTGGGTATGACGCTACAAGCTTGGCACACCTGTATTTGGGGGGTGTCTCCTATTCTTCTCTGCAGATCCTCTCAAGCTCTGTCAGGTTGGATGGGGAGCGTAACTACACAGCTATTTTCAGGTCTCTTCAGAGATGTTCGATTGGGTTCAAGTCTGGGCTCTGGCTGGGCCACTCAAGGACATTCAGAAACTTGTCCTGAAGCCACTCCTGTGTTGTCTTGGCATTCAGGCCAAAGAGTTCAATCGTGGTTTCATCAGACCAGGGAATCTTGTTTCTCATGGTCTGAGAATCTTTAGGTGCCTTTTGGCAAACTCCAAGCGGGCTGTCACGTGCCTTTTACTGAGGAGTGGCTTCGGTCTGGCCATTCTACCATAAAGGCCTGATTGGTGGACTGCTGAAGAGATGGTTGTCCTTCTGGAAGGTTCTCCCATCTCCACATAGGAACTCTAGAGCTCTGTCAGAGTGACCATCGGGTTCTTGGTCATCTCCCTGACCAAGGTTCTTCTCCCCCGATTTCTCAGTTTAGCCCGGATCGCCAGCTCTAGGAAGAGTCTTGGTGGTTCCAAACATCTTCCATTTAAAAATTATGGAAGCCACTGTGTTCTTGGGGACTTTCAAAGCTGCAGAAATACTTGAGTACCCTTCCCCAGATCTGTGCCTCGACACAATCCTGTCTCAGAGCTTTACGAACAATTTCTTTGACCTCATGGCTTGGTTTTTGCTCACTTGTGGGACCTTATATAGACAGGTGTGTGCCTTTCCAAATAATGTCCAATTAATTGAATTGACCACAGGTGGACTCCAAGTTCTAGAAACATCTCAAGGATGATCAATGGAAACAGCAGTGCCAGCAAAGGGTCTGAATACTTATGTAAAACTGTTATTTCTGTTTCTTGGTTTTTAATACATTTGCAAAAATGTCTAAACCTGCTTTTTTTTCTTTGTCATTTTGGGGTATTGTGTGTAGATGGTTGAGGAAATTGTTTTATTAAATCCATTTTAGAATAAGGATAACGTAGCAAAATGTGGAAAAAGTCAAGGGGTTTGAATACTTTCCGAAGGCATTGTATGGTCACAATTCTGCATGCAGAGCTCTCCCGTACACTCTGCTGTAAAGTAAACAGTTTAGTTTGAGTTAAATCGGGTCTCTCGCTCTCTCCCTCCTCTCTTCTCTCCCCCTTGTGGTGGAGATCAAGTGATCTGGAGCAATACTTTTCCACTTATATTTTCTATTAGTTTACCATTCTAAACTTGGCGAAAAGAGAATGGGAACAATATCAAATAAGGATCATGGCATTCTCTCGCCCTTGGTTCGAAGGCCTGCTCCTGCCCATGTCAAACACTTAGGCGTACTAACCTACTAGTCTTCCAAGAGACACAGTTCTGGCCACTAGTGAACGATGGATCGCATAGCTGTCCATTTGTGCTCAGTTTTAATAGATACAATCTTAGTTACAACACCACTTTATCTCTCTCTCTCACAGACACACCCTTTGTAATTATGCAGTACAAATAAATATGCACTCTGTTCACAACGCTCTATTCCTAGGCAGCGAGTGAGTTTCAAGTTTGTGAGTTTTAAGTTGGGAGAAGCGTACAATTTATCCAACCATTTAACTACCGATCTGCGTGCCAGTTTAGATTTTCACGTGCACATTTTCGTGGAACAGTTTAATTTCAATAATAACATTTCAATTTCTCCCAATTATTGTCATATGGTTAATAACACAAATTTGATTTTAAAATGCTAATAGTCTAAAAGTTAAAATTCCACTAATGCGAGAGGAACAGCCATTTCCGTATGGACACATTGATTCACTGTAAGCCATTTTCGGCTAAATACATAAAGCCGACAAAAAAAATATCTCTATATATATATCCTGATGAAAATGCTGGTTCTTTCAATTGCATTCATGTCTCTACTCCATCTGCCTGCCTCCCTTTCTATTTGTCTCGACTTGAGCTATCGCTAATGAAGTGCAACATTGTTGCAAATCAATCAACTCTGTCCACCCAATGACTGTATATATGAAGGTCTGGCCGGATGCTTTTGCTAGCAAACTTACCACATTGTATCAACTAGCCTATTCCGGGTACCCAGAGTTTCCTGCACCTGTGAGCTCAGGACAGACACAGCTGTTTTTGTGCAAGGGGAAATGTGTTCAGGTCTTTTATGACGTTCCCACTGGATATATAGTATCCCAAGAGCATGACAGTTTGCTCTTTCACATCGAGGCCTGGTGATAATCAGGAATTTTCAAATAATATGAGGAACTATTATCATCCACAATGGATGTCATAAAAAAAGACTTGACTTACTGTGTGAGGTATAAAAAATGAATGAGAAGCTCCGCGGATTAGTGGTGGTGAGTTAAGACAATCAGAAATCAGACATCCTCAAATGGGCACTTTCCTACTTTTGCGCACAGCAGGCCAGTTGGTCTACTTCTGTGCCTGCTCAGGTGCGCGAGCTCCCTTCACATTAAGATGACAGAGAAACCAGACACATGCTCATTGCTGACGTGGAGCGCTCCAAACAAAATACAATGTCAAAATTAA
The DNA here is from genome assembly GCF_021184085.1 of Oncorhynchus gorbuscha. Taxonomy (NCBI): domain Eukaryota; kingdom Metazoa; phylum Chordata; class Actinopteri; order Salmoniformes; family Salmonidae; genus Oncorhynchus; species Oncorhynchus gorbuscha. The sequence goes on along the minus strand of NC_060177.1, from coordinate 58,720,782 downwards.
AAAAGCTCGTAAATGATGGTATGAAATAAATCACTAATTGTTTCCCACAAGAAAGAGTAGCAGGTTGTGAACTCTGCAAACAATGTTTCCACTCTGAGAATAAGAACGGTAAATGACCTAATTAATCCATGCATTAACATAAATGAATGTAACCAAATTAATGGTAAATGTTTTACTAGTGACATATACAATTGGGAAATGATCAAAATAAACAAATGACAAACAATTAACACAATAAAACAATGCATGCGCAAGAATTGGTGTGAGACAGTTTAGCGCATTCTGGAGAGACACGGTAATATCTTCGCCACTGTCTTGCCCGACTCAAGCCTCTCCTTGAGATTAATGAGCTATCGTAAATTATTCCTGCTTCATGTATATTACCAACGGGTGTTGGCGTTCCAGTCCAGTCCTGATCCTAGAGACCTGCTGATACCAACCGCGGCACCGGCTTCCAACTCGGCTGCCGACGGCTGGGGTGGTAGTAACCTTTATTGAAAACCACTCAGCGCCACGTCTAGATCAGGGGTTGGGTGACCCATAGTTCATCAGGCTCTCCTAGGAATATAATACCAGGAGAATTCGAGTGGTGAGTATACTTTCTCAGCTCGGCAATTTACATTAAATAAATATTAGTTTTACACCCACGGGTGGCGTCACAAACCCTTCACTTGTGGATCTGGAATTACTCACCGTAAGAGGTATAGTCACCAATACGAAGAGGTATAGACATTTCTATTCACACACCAAGCATGGACCCCATCAGTAGCAATGAAGAGGAGACTCAGGTCTATTTCGGGTCAGTGGCCCCAGTCTTTCCATTAAAGGAAAGCCCTTTCCAATTACTCTAATTATCCCCCAAAATATCATGTCTCTCATTTCTTTTACATGACCTAAAACATTAACCTATTAAAAACAGTACTGTAGTAATGACGTTTGTGTAGTAGGCTATAGGCCCAAAACATTATCACAGCATATTGACTTTGCATGAATTGCCCTCCCAATGCATTGTTGTTCTTCTCAGACCATAAAAAAATATCAAGATTTGAGGTAGGCTATATAATCACACTGGCAATAGATCAGTTGTTGTATTACTTGTGAGGCACAGCTGAGTGAGAATATATTTGAATAATACGTTTTTTGTTTTTTTTATTTATTGGGCTGATGGAGCCTGCATCTGATGGTCAGTCTCAGCGGAGGGAGAGGGCAGCAGACTGGTTCCACCTCTCTCCCTCTGCTCTCCATTCCCTCCGCTGACACTGACCAAAAAGGGACACCGGCTACCAGCTGCTGGCGAAACTCGAGTTGCACTGCATTAGTTCTACCTCATGCACAAATTCATGTTACGCCTATGACCAGAGAAAGTGATATATTCCTAGATATTTAAAAAAAAAATACTCAAGCCTCTAATAATACCAACGCAAGCCTATGGATACACTTTCCTACTCCTCAGGGACCGGGAGGTAGGCTCCTCTCCACAGCACATTCCATCCTTGCGTGACGTTCCTACTATGCCCTGTTGCTGCACATTATTGTTGCTCATATTCACACACACACCAACAGGTATAGTTCTAAGTGCACCCCTACCCCCACAGGAGGTCTTTTGCCTTTTGGTAGGCTGTCATTGTAAATAAGAATTTGTTCTTAACTGACTTTTCCTAGTTAGATAAAGTTTAAATAAGAAAATCTAAATGCCTCTAGTACCTAAATGCCTCTAGTACCCACAATAGTGGCCTCAGGGCACCAAACAAGCAATTAAGGCCCCCCATTTATAGTACCTCTCCCTACCTGGTTTCAATGGGTTTCTCCCCAATAGATAAACCATAAACTAACCACAGGGGTACCTCCAGGACGCGCCCAACCAAATCCGCCAACCCAGTAAAATAGGCCATCCTAGTAAAACCCCCAGTACGACATGCCCCATATCTCTAACGATACAGTGTAGGCCCTCGCTTCTTCACAGGTAGCATTAGTGTAAATCCTGTTAGAACCAACCCAGTCCAGCCTTTCCAGCACCCTACCGTCACATAGTTCCTGTCTCCACTGGTGAACTCGGTGGCAATGGAGCAGGGGGTTTGCAACGTGTAAAGCCGGGTGCTTATATCTCCATTTTCGCCTAACCTCCCAGACCCAGCTATTCAGCCACTCATTCTTCCATTCCTGTGTCAATGTCTGACCAATCAGACCTCCACTCACATAGTCGTGGCTGAAAGTTTCCTTATTACCATTCAAATCCTACCTCCAACGGCTGATCTCTTCCACCTGGTTTCCTCGGGTGCCCTTTTTTAAATTTGATTTTTTACAAGTTTCCCTTTAGACTGAAACAATTCAGCTTGACTCTGGCTCATGCTATAACGGTCACATCCTTCTCCTCTGTTAACACTCAGGGGGATGGCCCTACCCTCAGAGCATAGGGTACCTTAATCACTTGGGTGTCCCATGTGTCTCCTGCTGAATAAACCATGGCCAGATACTGGTATCTATCCAGTAATTGTTTCTCCAATCCAGTTTAATCAGGCATGGTTTCACATAGATCAGCACATCCCTGGTTTACAGACCGCACCATATACAAGCCTTATCAATGGCAAACACCTGGGTATACGATTTCAGCACACCGTGCCCGATCCTCTTTGCCTTGTGCAATTATATCGCCATAATCCCTTCTCCCAGGCTCCACCTGGTGTAAAGAGCACCTAGAAGTTCCCCAGGACTTCCTGTCTCCATCCAAGGTGAAGTCCTTGCCTTACTCACACACTTATCCAGTTCTGCAAAGTGAGTTCGGTTCACCCCCTCCAAATCCCCGGAGGTAGGTTGGGACTGTACCCACATTTCTATTCCCACCTCTCCAGAGGGTCGTTCACACCTAATGTGTACAGTGTAACAGGCCTCTTCCATACCCAAGGCAAGGTTTCATTCATCTCTCTTTCGACCCCTACCTCAGTTATACTGCAGCAGGGACATTTTACACATGAGCCACTACCCGAATCATAACTTTGGACATGACCTCCCATCCACGCATGAGCCTGGGTCCATGTCCAGTATCTTTGTTACACACTGTTCATAGTATCTATAGAGCCTGAGGTATTTACTAACCTGCCTATGGGCCTGTGACCTTGGGTCTCCCTCAGGCCTTACAGCCGAGGTGGCCTCTCTTGACCCGGGGCATGTCAACTCTAGTTCTCCCCAGAACCGGCTATCTTGGTGTATGCTCACAATGCAGTCCGACCTCCACTCTGATCCACTGTTTCCACACACTCTCTTTCCCAGAGCGGTGTGTTGGGATCTCCCCTGGGGTTCTTAATACACCAGTCAGCATACTGACAAGGTGGTCCTCCGATTTCTCTAATCCAGTTCACCTGAATAGATCTGTCCTCCAGTTTGGACCATGACACGTGACCAAATACAAATATCTACGGTCCCAGTTCACATCCAAAATTCGGAAGCAAGTCTTATGATTCAGGTTGCCATCAGTGACCTAATTATCCAGCCCTGGGTACAGTTGTCAACCATTCTGTTCAACTCCTTCCTCACTACTTTGTTGAACCCACTCCACTTTTTGCTCACATTACAGTGTCTGAATAAACAGCTACCATCTCCGGGGCCCCGTCCTTGTCCCCACCCACATACTCTGTGTCATTGGTAGTGTGTATGTTTCAAACACAAGTTTATA